>NC_138769.1:30052718-30055218 GCF_965119305.1 Pelophylax lessonae | reverse complement strand
TAGCAACACTGATGAAACCGCTATGGAGACGCAGTGTGCTCAGATGAAAAGTAAACTCAAAATGGAGGAGATGTTGAAACATCTGATTATATCAAATGCAGCTCAACAGCAAGCAAATGCAGCTCAACAGCAGGCAAATGCGGATTTTCAGCAGAGCTTTGCAGCTCAACAAAAGGCTCATCAAGAGAGCATGGCAGGCTGGAAACAGAGACGCCAGCAGCCAATGGAGGCCATCGGTTTGGAAGAAACCGAGTATGTGTGCAGGGCTGAGTTGGATGCCTTGCAACGGAAAATGGAAGAAAAGGAACAAGCCTTGGAATTGCTTAAAATGGAGCATAGAAACTTGCAGGAAATGAATGAACTACTCAAGTCTCATGTGTTACAGTGGGAAGAATCCACTGCTCTTCTTTTGGTCGAGTTGCAAAAACGCAGAGAGACTATAATGGAGAAAGATACCATCCTCATGGAAAAGGAAAGTGAAATTCAGACTTTGCAGAAGCAAAGTATGGCTGATATGTTGGAGTTGCGTAATCAGCTGGAAAAAAGTCTTCAGTCTTTGGGAGCTACAAAAATAGACCTGCAGGAGTCGCAGGAACAGAATGTCGCTCTGAAAACGACATTGTCTCTCAGCGACAACGAGAAAAGTGAAAGAGAGGCTAAATTACTGAGTACTGTGTATGAGCTCACTACTTTGAGCAATGTGGTAAATGAATGGCGTGCGGACTGTGAAAGTTGGAAAGGGGAAGCCCAACGTGTCCAGCAGCAGTTAAAGGAGAAAGAAGCCTGTGTGGCAGAATTACATTCTTATTCCCAGATGCTAGCCAATGAGGTGAAGGCTCTTATGCAGGGAAAAGGAGATTGTGAACATAAGAGGGAAAAAGTAGAGGCACAGCTTCTGGAATCGCAAGTCAAGGTGTCAGAAGGTGACCGATTGTGTGCTAAGCTGTCAGAGAAGGCAAACCGACTGCAGGTTGAGTTGGACAATGTTATAAATCAGCTTTCTCAAGCAGACAGAAAATCTAGAGAAATTGCGGAAGATTTTTCTATCTTGGAATCGCAGCTGCAAGACACGCAGGAACTCTTACAGGAAGAGAGGTGTCAAAGGCTGAGTTTTAGCACAAAGCTCAAACAAATGGAAGATGAGAAAAATGGCTTCCTGGAACAATTAAAAGAGGAGGCAGAAGCAAAGAAAAACCTATCAGAGCAAGTCGCAACATTGCAAGCTCAGATAGCGGATATGAAAAAACGCATGGAAGAAAGCGTTGGTTCATTACAGTGTGTTGAAGATGTGAAAAAGAAGTTTGATCAGATGCTTGGTGAAGAGAAGACTGTGTCTGCAAAATATGCAGAAGAACGCGCACGTGCAGAAACGGAGGTGCGTGATAACGAGAGCAAAGCCCTGTTCTTGGCTCGCTCTTTGGAGGAAGCTCTAGAGTGTAAGGCTGAACTAGAAAGTGTTAACAAACAGCTGCGTACAGAAATGGAAGAATTGGTCAGCTCCAAGGATGATGTTGTGAAAAGAGTTCAGGAGCTAGAAAAGTCTAAGCGAGCCTTAGAACAGCAAGTAGAAGAGATGAAGATTCCGTTGCAGGAACTGGAAGAGGAATTCCAGGCAACAGAGGATCTGTCCCAAAGAGGGGATAGTGTGCCTGATGCAGTTTTTAAAAGGATCAGTGTTTTGGGGTCTGTCCTGAGTGAGCCTCAGAAATGTGATGACATGTGGCTTGAATCACCCCTTTGGAATAAACCGTTCCTTCAAAAACTTCAAGCATTGGAAAATGTATCATTAGAGCTTCAGCAAACAAAGGAGCTGAGTAAGAAATGTGATGATTTCTCAGTTCAGGCTGAAAACCTAGTGGGGAAAACTAAGGCTGTTGGTGAAAACGTGAAGCAAATGAATAAGTGCCTTTCAGGGAGTGTTTCCAAAATGGAACTGGTGAAAGACGGGTGGCAGAAGTTTGATCGTGATCTTGAGATGCATTCCATGTGGAATTCAGATAGAGAAAAAGAACTAGGTGACCTTGAGCGGTCAAATAGTTCAGCAGAAAGTGCATTGAAGAAACCTGTAAAAGAATGTGTTGCAGTTCCATGCTTCTTCACTGATGCAGAGAGGAGGTCTATAATGGATACCACCCAGATCGCTGGGTTCAACTGTGTTGTTGCCTTTAACCCCTATGTTGGTGTAAGGAAAGTTGATGATGTTCTGGTTGACTACTTCTGTGAAGAGTTTGGCAAGAAATATAAACTGAATATCAAATCAAATAGTAGGCCTTTACTGCGACTCGCTCAGGAGGGCGAAAAGTTTAAGAAGTTGATGAGTGCAAATGCTTCCGATCTGCCTATGAATATGAAATGTTTGGTGAATGATATTGATATCTCTGGGAAAAGGAACAGGGGTCACTTTGAAGAAATGTGTGACAGCCTGTTGTCTCAATTGGAAAATCCTCTGCACAGCATCTTAGAGCAAGCAAAGCTCAAGAAGGAAGATCATTCCCTTTTA